>NC_057814.1:147569851-147604301 GCF_018294505.1 Triticum aestivum
CAGTGAAGAGGCAAGCCGAAGCGCGTTCCGTTTGCGTGAGCCGTGTGCAGGACCGAACGTGTGTGGGGTGCAATGCGACCACGACAGGGGTGCTGTGAGTGTACCACCTTTTTTTCCTTTTAAACTAGGTGTTTCGCCCCCTCAAATAAAACTTGTTGCTTCGCGCGATCCATCGATAGTACTACTAGTAATCCAGTAATCTCGACTAAAACGGCGCGGCCGGGTCTTTTCCCGCGCGATATGCTGAGAGGTTGGCTTAGTTGGGTTTTTTAGGACGAGTAATGCTACACCTATGTAGTCCCAGTTATGTAATTAACATAATGTGAAACGTGTGAGCTGTTGATTGTAGATTGGGGGGAGGGAGGGCCCACCACCATGAAAATCAGGGGACGAGAGAGAGAGGCGATTTACGTTAACCCTTTCATAGGTTCCCGTAGATGTAGAAAGATGTGAAATGCGTGAATGTGCATTTGCAGATAAGGCCTTCCCTCGTTCATCCTTTTCTCCCACAAGATCTTGATCTTCCGTGCAACGCACGGACATCTTGCTAGTACTCCTACAATACACTATATTATTGTGAAAGTTCATATACACCGGCCGAGATTAATGCAAACACGGCAGATTTTCATTACATTTCGAACTTTTATAGGACAGAAAAATAAAAGAAACCCGACCCTAAACCTATTCTACGACGGCGACCGACGTCCTCCATCTGCGATCTCCATGTACGGGGGCGGGGTTCAAGACCCGTGAAGTGAAGGTGCGGTCTCCGGCGAGGAAAAGTAGAACACGGGAGACGGACCAGCCAGTTGGCACACCATGCGCTGCCGCCTCCCATGCCCTACTCATCCTCGGAGGAGTCCCCAACCTCGGCGGTGCCGGACATTGGACGGCGGCAAGTAGGACGCGTGGCTGACGGTGCTCCCGTCGTTGGCTGCCAGCGTGGCCACCGCTTGTGCGGCGACTTGAGCGAGGGCGGCGACCTCGAACTTCATCCCCGAAGACAAGTTCTCCTGCAGAGCGTTCACGCTTGCGGTCATGGCGGATGTGGTGCCAGGTAGGAGGACGATTCGCTATGGTGTGGAGGTTAGCTGGGCGTTGCCGCTTTAAGTAGCGCATTCCGGTGAGGCCAAGCGTCCTGGTGCGTCATTAAGTCACCGGAGTTGGTTCCTCGGGCACCGAGCCTCTTAACGAGGGCATACGGACGGATGGCATGAATGCGGGCAGCTGGCGCCGGCTGGCAACGCACCGCGTGACGGTGCGAGGGACAAGGGTTTTTGGTGTGCAAGGGTAGTCGGCTGCGGTCGTGGCAACGTTGGAGATGCCCTTTGCTCACATGCGTTCGACGCATGTCATTGAAAAAGTAAGACGACCCGGCATGGTCTCAGGTCCTGAGGATGCAGTTGGCCGCGCTACACCACTCCGCGGACGCGTCCCGGCGCCCCATGCATCCTTGACGAGCCGGGTGTTGGGGTGTGTTTGGATTGTGGCCAAAGTGCACCTTACCAAAATTTTGGTCATGGCCCAAAGATTGGTTTTGTTTGGATGGTTGCCATTTTTTTGGCATGCCAATGAACTCTAGACAACTCTAGTTCATTTTTCTTGCCGATGTCGGCCAAATCATGGGCAACCAAAACCTCAACCAAAATTTTGGCTACCCAATGCTTTGATGGGGCAACCTTGGGCACAAACCAAACATACTGTTGGTCGTGCCACAGCACTAATGCCACCCTCGGCACACTGAAACCGACCATGTCTAGCGACGATGAGCGTGTCTCTCACCGCGGTCGCCGTGTCCACAGGCGGTGCTGGAGCTGCGCCACGTTGTTGGCCCCCACGACCCACATGAATGGTTGCCGGTGGCGAGGAGGTCGTGGGCCAGCTCCTCCATTGGACTAGTTTGCGCTACGTCGTCCCGACAGGTGTGCCCCACATGTTGGTTTCCCTGTTTTCCCGGCATATTCGAGCGTCAGTGCTCCGCGTTGCGCATTAGGCCTTTCACTATGTAGGCCAAGCGAGACAACTTATTGTTTATTTGAGCCGTTCAAGTATAATCATGTGGCGTTTGCTTATTTCTCACTCCTCTCCAACCCTCTTCTCCATCGATCATGTCGCCCTCCGGTCGAGTCCATCCTCCTGCATGCCTCATTTGAACATTCCGCCAAGTATCATTCGCATGTGGGCCTAGACCATGCTTGTATTTCCAATGTTTATTTTTAATTTGTCCGACATGCATACAAACAAACGGTTCATTTAAAGTTTCACTTTGCCTCCACTACGTGTCGCTTCGCTTCATAGTTTTGACATCCCATTCAGTTCATGCCCCGACACATGTTGACGAGATCGATTGATGTTCAGAGATCAATTGCGTGTCGTGCAAGGAGATAAATGTTTGGTCTGTTTCTATGATAGAAATGACCCGCCGGGGGGGGGGGGTCTGTGGGGATCAGAGGGAGTATATTGTACATTCATAAGCGAAACGAACGTACCCACCCTAGACCCCTTTCAATCGATCTCCGGACCCCGAGATGAAATCGAGAGAGAACGAGTGGGGCATGTGTGATACCTAAGGCGGATTCAAAATTTTGAACTGGTGATCATAGCATCCGCAAATCATATATAAAGGGTATTCAATGTTTGTTTCGTTTTTGAACGTACAATATACTCCCCCCTATCCTTTCTAGTTTACATATAAGTTTTATGTGTAGTCAAAGTATCTCTACTTTGATAAAAAAAAGTATCAACATTCAACAATGCCCAATCAATATTGTTAGATTCGTACGTACTCCTAGATTTGTACTCGAGATGGTTTCCAATTTGTTTTCAACCACGTGAATGTGCTTGTTCTCGCGCATGCTCTTCCTACTAGGATTTTGCCACGTATAGCCAGTCCAATAGTAACTTTTTTTAAGCTCCCTGTCCAATAGTACTAGTGGAGTACTGACAACATGTGTACTAGAGTATGCAGTGCTCATAGTTGTCACTACAAAAAAATACACTTCCGTGATGATACGTGTTTGTCACAGTAGGTCGCGTTTTTTGTCATGCATGTACATCCATGACAAATTTATGATAGAATCAAGATAGTCATACCTGTGCTGTCGTAGAAGTGTTCCATGACATTACCAAAATTATCATCACGGAAGTGTCCACTTCCATGATGATAAATCGCGCGTCACAGAAGTGCTTTCGTCAAGGGTGACCGACACGTGGCATCCACCGTAACGGAATGCTTTTAAGCTATCGGTTCGGGTTTTGGATCCGATAACCCGTTAACAGCCCCGACCAATGGGGATTTTCCACGTGTAAAATCATCATTGGCTGGAGGAAACACGTGTCGGCTCACCGTTGGGACAGATGTCATCCGCTCATTGGACCGAAGGCGCCTATGATACGGCGACACGTGGCACGGCCCAACAGAGGCCCATTCCTGTGAAAAGGCCGGCCCGTTTGACTTGGTCAAAAGGTGGCGGGCCGGCCCACGGAAAGCCTGTTAACGGCATGTTCGCATATAGCCCATTTACAGCCCACTAACCCAAGGCCTGTTACGCCCTATCCGAATTAGGCCCAGTAGCGTCATTTGGGCCGTCCAATATGATTCAGCCCGTTTTAACTTCCGGCCCATGTGTGGCCCATGACTTCTTTCGGCCCACATGAGGACCTTTGTAACTCTTGGCCCATTAACGGCCCGTGGTGAAACTGGCCCGTAATGAACAGCGTATCACTTTATACCCATTGACGGCCCGTTATTCCATTGGGCCGTTTCCAGCCCAAGTTATCTTTCGGCCTTCTCAGGGCCCATTGATTCTTGGGCTAATTTGAAGCATTCGGTTACCTACGGCCCGTTACTGTCATTTTCTGCTTGTGGGCCGCCCGTCGTTATAGTCGGCCCGTTTGCGGACCGTTAATACGTTGGGCCGTTTTCATGTAAAAAAAACCTGTTGGGCTGTTTTCATAGAGTTATCAAATACGGCCTATTCACGGCCCGTTATGGTCCACGAATAGTACGGCCCATGATTGGCGAAATGATGATACGCCCCGTAGAAGGCCCATGGATCCTAAGGCCCGTATGAGGCCCATGGATAATACGGCCCGTAGAAGGCCCATGGATCGTACGGCCCGTAGAAGGCCCATGGACCCTACGGCTCGTATAGAAGGCTGATGGATCCTACGGCCGGACGAAGGCCCATGGATCATACGACCTGCAGGAGGCCCATGGTTACAACAGTCAGTGTGTTGCCACGATTATTTTGGCCTAGTTACCAAAAATAGGCTATTGTGGCCACTAGAAAAAAATAGAAAAAGAACTGCAATGACTACAAGCAAACAACTAAACAAGACAATAAGGAAATAAATAAGCAAGCAATTAACGCTAGCCTATTACCGCTATTACACATATTACATCCACTGGGCATCAAAGTTTGCCACCAGTGCAAATATAGGGAACAAAGCAGCACATTACATACACTGGCCGTCAAAATTGGCCACCAGTGCAAATAAACGCGGGAGCAAAACAAGAGCATAACTGAAACAACTTCAGAAGAGCTCAAGAAACGTTATCCTGGGTATCCACCATGCTGGCAATAAGCTTAGCAAGCTGATTAGCTTTGTCCTGTTTGGCGCTTAAATCCTCCAACGCTTGTTGTTGCACCAGAAAGTATGCATCTGAATGCTCCAGGGACTTCCGCAGTCCTTCCGCTTCTTGTCGCAGCACAGCTGATCAATGTCTTTCAGCTTGTAGTTGAGACTCAAGAAACCGAACTGATTCAGACAGTGAGTTTGAATAGCTTGTGCAAGCGATAGTGGCCAGTAACTCGAACACTAAACCAAGACAGGACTTTGGGGTTGTCTTGCTGTCTTCAAGATAGTCTTCCTTAGCTGTTTTATCAGCTTTGTTGGAGACCAACAAGGATGTGTCACTATCCTGAACCTTATCTGCATTACTTCCTTTACCATTGCTTAATAAGGCACTCTTCCCCAATATTCTGTCAGCATTCTAAAAGAAGAAACAAGCAGACACATAACAAGTTTAGCATGTACTAGTATATGAAACTCATTTCGGTGAACCAGTTCATTAGTAAGGTGGACAGGATTAAACTACCAAGTCTTCTATTGCCAAGTACTAGTACATAATAAAAGCATCAAACAAACATATATCTATGTCCTATGGTCACTGCATTGTCTTGCCAAATCAAAATAGAGACACGGTTCAAATCATATCAGTTCAAGACAAAGCAGCAGTGAAAGAATACAAAGCGTGGGAAACTACATGGCACATCAAGATTTCAGATGGGTACCACGGGTCTACATGTACAACAACACTATTGGCTCTGTTGTGATGCTAGTAATGTGCATGATATGAAAGTCAACTGTATACACAATTGAAATTGAAATCAACAGAGCTATTGATAAGAGCAAACCTGTTAAAGAAACATGCGTGAACATACCTGTTGTGCCATTGGAGTTTCGATTGGATCCTTCAATTTAAAAATAAGTTTGTATGAGTAAATACAGTGATACAAGAGCAAAGCAATCATAGTTAAAAAAGGCGCGCCTAAGCGAGCGCTTAAGCGCGCCTAGGCTCTAGGCGTTGGCAAAACGCATTGCGCATAACTACGCATAATCTGTGCATAACTGCGCATAAGCATGCGCTTTGGTCAGTAAAGCGCATGGCGGTGGCAAAACGCACAATTAACGCATAGCGCTTTTTTGAACTATGATAGCAATGTAATCTTAAATTAGAACAGTTGTTCTTCAGGTTTAGGCACTTGTTCTACATGAACAGAGTACAGTAAGACACAAGAATATAATACTTAAAAATAGAAAATGAGCTCATAGACCTTACCACATTCTTGGTTCGGGACCAGTACAGAACAAGGCGTTCCCAGTCATCGTCCAGTAAATGTGTCTCAGGAGAACGTAAGGGAATTTGATGAGTTTCTTTGCCGGTGAAGTACGTTTTCTTCAGGTAATTCCGATACTGCCACCAAGCATTCTTGAAGATAGCAGAGGTATTAGCACATGTTACCTCATCCTGAGTTTCCAAATCGGTCCTTCTCTATAGAGAAAAATGGGAAAATTTGTTGTATTATAACCATCATGGAGGTAGGATGTAATTGCCATGAATAACATTACTTACACATAACGCCTAGACAAACACCTGCAACTGGCATTTTCCTTCATCTTCGGTATAATATTTCCAAGATGGGAAGATACGCACATACGATTTAACAACATCAAATGCGATAGATGCTAAACTACGACTAGCTGGTTGTGCTTCCTCCACAGGAATAGGCGCACTAACTGGTGGAGTTGGGGTTCGCCATGATAGTACTGGCCCTTTAGGCACTGGAGCTGGCTTACTAACTGCTCTTGTTTGGGAGCTCTGTGGTGGAGATGGTGCTGTGTCAACAGGAACTGGGTTACTATCGGCTGGGGTTAGATTGGGTGAAGCTGGTTCTCTGTCCATCGCAGTAGGGGTACAATCTGCGAGAGTTTGGGTTATGTGTGCTAGGGCTGGTTCTTGTGCATGTACAACCGGGGTGCTATCTCCACCAAGAGGTAGCACTATTTTATTTGAAGACCGTGTTTTTAGTCTGCTAGATACTGGCATCACCCGCTCCAATTCAAATGGCTGATAAACAGGAAACATAGTTGAATGTACAGACATTGTATGAGAGACAGATGCAATAGATAGTGTGGAAAAAAGAGGGCATGAAATAGTTGACATGTATATTGTTTAACTAAAACGGATAGCATGACATAATTTCACATATATGATGTCTATCTAAACTGGATAGCATAGCATAACATAATTCAAAGATATGATGAATAACTAAACAGGATCGCATGACATAATTCACCTACATGTTATCTAAGTAATCAGGATCGCATCATTTAATTCACATATGTGATTTATATGCTAAACAGAGGGCATTCGATATAATGTCTGAACCAAGAATATGGTGTTGAATATTGTGTATATGATGTATAAACTATGCAATGCAAGACACCGTATGCATGATATGAGCAGTATAACCGTGCCAAGTTAGAGCATACACCTCAGTGGGGGAATAGGACTGGTCATCTATCTCTGAATCCATCTCTGAGGAGCTATCGGGACCCAACAAGAGATCTGCTTCGACAGGTAGCACTGTCTGCTCTGAAGGCCTTGTTATCACTCCAGATTTTTCCATCTCCCACCCAAATGGCTGATTAACAGGAAGAGTAGTTTAATGTACAAACATTGTCGACAAATGGAAATGTAATGAAGAGAAGGATGGGCAAGATATCATTCAAATATATGATGCCCGGTTAAACAGGATGGCATTGCACATTGCACATATATTATGGCTGGCTAAAAGACATGAGACTGCATAATTCCCATATATGATATAGAAACTAAATAGGTGGCATTACAGAAGATGTCTAAACTAAGCAGATGACATATATGATGTCAAAAGTAGGCACTGCAAGGCAACATATGCATCATATGACTAACATCATCATGCCAAGTTAGAGCAAACACCTTAGGGGGTAAATAGGAGTGGTCAGCGGCGTCTGAATCCGCCTCAGAACAGATATCTTCCTCTAGATTACAATCTGGAGAGGGTGGGGAGGGTTTGACATTGAACCCAGCATGGAGCGATGTCTGCATGACATTGTATTGCCGCGCAAAACTCTTCTCTTTTTCTCTACATGTTCAGCATGACTGTGTACAATATCTGACATGCATACGAAAAAAATATGGTGAGATTATGTAAGGAGAGCATGCAGAAATTTAGAGTGATGGTAACAACCAGTGGATCGACGTTTTTCCGTTGAACCAAAATAGCCCTAATGGATCGACGTGAATGTATAGTAATAAGTGATGAAACAAGTGTACAACCTCTTTGCCGTAGCCGTGTCGACCTCAGCATCATTGGGTTGGTCGCTGAAGCAGTTGAGGCAGAGGTGGCTGTTGGAGGTGTGGAGGAAGATCTGAGGAATCTGTAGACGGCGTCCAGGGCACTGCTCTATTGTGATGGATCGTTCTGTCGTAGGAGCAGCTCCGGTGAGCCGTAAGACGTCAAGGCTGAAGCAGCACAAGAAAGACATCGTCAATCTCAAGTGGGATTCTAATAGCATCTCCAATAGATGATGTAAAATGGATGTAAAATTAACATCACCAAAAACCACCTGACTACAACAAATGAGGTAAAAACTGTTGACTCTGAACTTAACTGTCGAAACTAAAATTTACTGTGGAATCTGAATGCTACTGTCGAAACTGAACGCAATGGTAGTAGAGAGGCACTTGACATGTAGTTTAGGGAGGGCCTGTAGTTCATCTTCAACCTGCACCCCCCCTGAGCCGCCAGCCACCACCGACCGAACCGCCGGCCCCAGCGCCGCCTCGCCGCCATAAAACAACTCGCCACCGCCGCCTCGGCCAGCCCTCTAGGCCCCCCGCCCCCTACCCTGAACCCTAAGATAGATAGTGGGGTACCTCTCCGGCGAGCCCCCGTCCCCGCTGCGGGTGGTTCTTCCTTAACTTCGGTGAGCCCCCCCAACCCCTAAAAATCGACTGACCCAAAAGTTGATTCAGTCGATTGAGGTGTGGCTTAATCGGAGCAGAGCAGCAGCACGAGCGAGGGGGAGAGCAGCAGCAGCAGCTGGGCGAGCGAGCGATCAAGTGAGAGCCGGAGCAGCAGCAGCAGCAGCAGATCCGGCTTGTATGGACGCCGCCGCCAAAGGGGCCTCGCACTGGGGGAGAGCCGCCATGGAGATGTCGCCCGCGGCGCCGGCTTCAAGGTAGCCTCTCCATGGGGGTGCGGGATGGAGCACCGTCGGCGCCGGGAGGTCAAGTTAAGGAGAAGGTGCGATGCGATGAGTGTACAACCTATTTGGTGGCGCCGAGTAGGCCTCGGCTTCGTCCGAGGAGTCGGTGAGGATGTTGCGATTCTGGTGGAGCAGGTTAAGGCGACACTATGGGGATGGAGCAGCCGCGATAGACGAGGCGATCGTTGGAGAAGCTCCTTGGAGGTGGAGGACGGGGCGGCTGAACCGGCGGGACGACGAGGTGGACGACGGATTCTCATCTGGGGAGGTGGACGAGGGACGTCGAGCTGTTGCGGTGGACGACGTCGTCGGGGAAGAGGCTCCGGCTGGGCAGCGGTGAGGTGGCGGACGGAGGAGGGTGGGGTTTCGCGGCTGGAGCGGAGAGGTTATGGCGGCCTGGGATTTAATGGCAAAAAGGAGGCGATGGGAGGGGGTGAACCATGACTTAGGGACGCCCTTGTCCAAAATGTAGGGTGTGTTACAAAAGTACCCCCCACCGATTTGAACTAGCGGCCCTTTCGGCTCAGGGTTAGAAGGGGGATTTCGCGTGTCGGGATTTGGCAGCTGGAGGGAGTTTCCGCGCGCGTTGTAATTTCGGGATAGCAAGGCGTGGGTTGTGAAGGCGCCAGTTTTGGGAGCATGATATCTGAATTTTCGGGATATAACAAGACGCGGGTTGAATTTTAGGGACAAGCCTAACGTGTAGTAATATTGTACTTGTACGTACCAAATCAATTCGCACTTCCCTCAACCAAAAAGAAAACGAAAAAAATAAAACTATTCACACCACACAAAGAGAGAGTCTTGCCCCGTTTTACTATACAAATGCTATTCAAAGCTACTCCCTCCTTCCATCTATATAGGGCCTAATGAGTTTTTCGATGCTAACTTTGACCAAATATCAGAGCAATGATATATGACATGCAACTTACACAAAGCACACCGTTAAATTCGTCTGTGAAAGGTTCTTTCAATGATATAATTTTCACATTGTGCATGTCATGTACTATTAATATTGTCAATAGTCAAAGGCGGTCTTAAAAATCTCATTACGCCCTATATAGATGGAAGGAGGGAGTATGAATCCATGTTATGTCTGATTAAATTTTTGCGCTTGCTGTATAATGCATGTAACCTACTCATACCAACATTTTAGTGCATTCCAAATGTCTATACTACCGCTGCAATTCGAACTAAATTTGAATTCGTTTCTCTATTTCAATAAGAATCTACAATCATGATTGTTGCCAACTTCAACCATCATAGTTTCCTTGCTATCCGCCAGATATAAATCGGACGGCCTATAATGCAGGATGGCAGGCACACCATCATCAACAACTCCGTTTTTTATGAGTAGAGATAAAATATATTAAATGTAGTATAACATGTTCATAACCACACCATGTGTATCACCGTTATATATATTCACACATGCGTCGGTTTGAAACACTATGATAAATTCTTCAAATATCTGAATTCGCTTTTTATAATGAAGTATATATGATCTCTATTCGTCTTTTACACCCACACAACCCTCTTATCTTTGTAGCTAGCGCCAACTTTCTCTTGTGCATGCACACGCCCGCATCCCCCTCACCCTCCCTCAGCATTCTCTAGCTCCATCGCGCAAATTCATCTTTTCACTTTAGGTCGTTCACCCACGGTGTGTGTAGGCCCCCCAGCTCCTTCTTTACGGCACACATCGATCGATATGCGTCTCTAGCCAGGTGTGCCTAGCAGAAACACAAGCTTCCCCTCTTCTCTTGTCACCGTCCATGCCTCACTCCCACCACTCTTTTCATCGTTCTCGTACTCGCACACTCCTCCCCCATCGATATAGTATGCCTCTCGTACCACCTCCTACATGCATCCCTCTCTCTCTATCCTTCTCCTCGTGCCTCATTTGCTTCTAACACACACATGCATGTATAGATCGATCTCCCAACATATACCTAGATCGACTTTAACTACCCCCCCATCGATCGACGTACCTCACAAGTTATGTCTCTCCTTTCTCTAACAAAGGGCGATTGATCTTCCTATGTAGTTACGTCTGCTTACCACAGGCACATCGTCCCCCCTCATCATTCGTGCATGCCTCTTGACCCGTCTCTCACACGCACATGCACAGACAACAAGCAGCCATCTCCTCTCTTATTGATATTGCGGGCGTGCCCTCCGTTTGTCTAGCAAGCCTATCCCACCATTTGTTAGAAGCAACTCCACTACCACCCCCTCCAACACTCTAGCTCTGTCTCTCTCCCAACCTTATTCCTCTCCTGCACATATGCATGGATGCCGATCGATCTCCCTTAATACATGAGGCAGATCGATCTCCTTAATACATGAGGTAGACCTCTATCCTCCTCCACACATATACCAGCCATTGTACCTCTATAGTTAATTGGGCCTCCCTCTTCCCCCCACCACACACCGATAGTCGAGCGCTGCAGGTAGGTATCCATGCCACAGAGACAAACTACACATGTCCCACCTCACGTTCCAGTAGGCCAGCCACTCTATATCTTTGACATGGGCACACACAAATTCGATGGCACTCTTTATCGATCGCGCGCGCACACACACACACATCATCCCTCTCTTCGATTCTATGGACACCTCAAGCCGATGATACCTCCACTCTCTTCTCGTGGATCGCCCCCTCTATATATATGTTATATCCAGGACTCTATTTCACACACATTGCATATGTTACATTTTTTGATTGACCCCCCCCCCCAAAACTCTCAAGAACCCACACACTATATCTCTCTAGGTTTGTATCTCTCTCACACAACCCCACGTAGGTGGTGTACGTATACAAGAAGAGAATAGGTGCACTGTGCACGTACTCATGCTTCGTGCCCAGGCACACCCGCGCGGGTACACGGTGGAGCTCATTTCTTTACGAAATGGCAGCCCACGTGCTAATTTGAACGCCTGTAGCGGTTGTTTACCTAGGGAGATCGTGTACCATGCGTGCACGAAACAAAGTTTGACTTGACGCGTTGCCGCGTTATTTTTACATAAAGTTATAGCGCTCAATGGCACGTACATAGAATATAAAACAATTTTTATGGAGAAAAAGGTAGTCCGCTCACTATATACAATGGAGCCTGCCTGCCTGGTTTGTCGCTCTTCAGAGTATCTCACGCAAGGCTGCGGTGGCCTCTCTCTCTCACCGTTGGTCACTGATCCGGCCGCATCCCGTCCGTCGGGGGAAAGGGAGTGCGGTGGCCTCTCTCTCTCTCACCGTTGGTCACTGATCCGGCCGCATCCCGTCCGCCCAGGGAAAGGGAGTGCGGTGGACTCTCTCTCTCTCACCGTTGGTCACTGATCCGGCCACATCCCGTCCATCAGGGGAAATGGAGGAAGTGCATCGTTTCTCCATTTGACGGCACCGAGGCAGCACGTCCCGATCTGCGGTACACACCGTTCTCTCTGACCAAGCTCCGGCGCGGCAGGGCCTACGCCACCTGCTCGCAGATTCCACCCGCCGCCGCTCACCTAGTTACATCCCGACGACCTCCAGGTATCCCCTCCGGCCTTGCTCCATTGCCCGTCTTCCCACGTCGCTGCATGTGGATCTTCCATAGTTCTTTGCCCAAAACGTAGCTCGTCCGGCATACTTTCCATATTGCATTCTCGTCCTCACACCGTTTTAGACAAACACAATCGTGTTGTTATCTTCCCTTAGGACAAGGAATATGCTTCTTTTTTGTCGTCGCATGTGTCATCAACTGTTATTGGCCTGTAATTGTTTCCTTTCTACTCGTTGCTATTGCGACCTTTTAGTGAACTGCACAAATCACTTTTTTCTTAAGAGTGTTTTGTGCAGTTGTACTAAAATGTCACACGGGCAACGTCTCTACATTTCAGTGCGACTGCACAAAGGGAGATTGGTTTTGCTCTATATATCCTCCTCATCCAACTCCGAGCCTAATCTTCTCCAACTAGTTAGTCTTAAGAGATACTGCAAATGTGACCGGCTTCTATTTGTGTGTTTATTGTTTCATCAGCAGTCCTCTATTATCGTAATCACACTTAATATCTTTGGAACAGGGACGCTCAGCTCTATTTTAGTGGAACTGCACAAAATGATCGGAATGTTGCATGCTCCAGACAGCTACTTTTTTCCCAACATGCCTTGTTGATTTAGACAGAGCTGGGGGGACGTTGCTGCCAATGAAAGCATGGATCAATTTTAATTTAACACCTTCTCACAACTCTGTCTTCAGTTGTGATGTAATTATTAGCTCTGATCTGCTAATAATTGACATGCATTAGCAAGGAAGTTAGTTTTTTATTGTTTTCGAAAGAGCATCGATGGCAAGACACGCGAAACAAAAGCTGAAAGCTCACACCATTGTACAATTTCATGTCGGTGGAAAATTATTTGTATAGTTCGTCAATTATGTAAACAAATGATGGAAGCTTGATAGCATTGCCAGAAGCCTCTTCATCATCCGGGTCCATGTGCCATGCACAAAATTATACTCCTTCGTTCCTAAATATTTGTCTTTTTACAAATTTCAAACGGGCATATTTTAGAGTGTAGATTCACTCATTTTGCTTCGTATGTGTACTCCCTCCGTTCCTAAATATTCTATTCGTCTTTCTAGAGATTTCAACAAGTGACTACATACGGAGAAAAATGAGTGAATCTACACTCTAAAATATGTCTATATATGTCACGACCGGTTTTTCAATAAAATAATTATTGAGAGACCAATCCCTTTTACGGACCAGTAAGGAAGAATTCCTTCTCACTTGTAGACAATATCTTGGTCACAAAAAAAATACCAGGAGTACTAAATATAATACAAGGTTGAGCGGAGACTGCCCAACAATTTATTACATGCACGCCGATAAACAAGACGGCGGATAGGGTGGCATAACTACTAACTCACGATAAAAAAACGGTGGTGGAAATATCACCGCGAAGCGAGTGATATGACTCCTGAAGACTACAGCTCATCGAGCGTCGGAGTGAGGCTCGAGGAGACTTATTGCGGGTGGCGGAAGCGTATATAATACAAGTGACCAATATCCGGGATCGCGCAGGACTGACTGGGACTCCTCTAGGCGTCGGACGCGCTATCAAACTCTTCATCCAAGAGATCGCCTTCGTCAACATCTGGCCAAATCAACAAGCCAGGTGAGTACTATGAAAGTACTCGCAAGACAGTTCGGACATAAGATATAACAAATGTAAACATGAAGCATAAGAACAAGTTAACCAGTGCGTTCAGACATAGAGATAATAAATACTTGGTGCCAAACGAGGGCCTGAATGACTCCTCCAGAGGAAACTGCAGAATAGTAATACAGGTGCCAAACTAGGGTCTGAATGACTCCTCGAGAAGAAACTGCAGAATAGTAATACTGGTGCCAAACGAGGGTCTGAATGACTCCTCGAGAGGAAACTGCAAAAATAATAATACTGGTGCCAAACGAGGGTCTGAATGACTCCTCGAGAGGAAACTGCAGAATAGTAATACTGGTGCCAAACGAGGGTCTGAATGACTCCTCGAGAGGAAACTGCAAGAATAATAAGGCCACAGTCGGGCGTCGGGGCGACACCACATAAAGGGCTTATAACAGAAATAAACGCAGTGCGTGCCACAGTCGGACGTCTGAGCGACATCACATAAAGGGCTTATATTTAAAGTAAGAAACAAAAACACGCCACAGTCGGACGTCTGCGCGACGTCACATAAAGGGCTTATATTGTAGCTCAATAATTCAATAGTTCGGGAACATAAATTATCACAAGTACGCGACAAATATAAAGTTAGTCCATCCACAGGAATAATAATAAACTGGATTTACCACTTGAGCTTGTTCACCGGGGACAAGTTTTCCACGTGGATAGATATGAATATACTGATTACACTACTTGATCATGGATACGATGACTTGGAAGAATTTGACTCTGCAGAGTTTGTACTTAACCACAGTCAACGGATTCCAGTAGTCACGGGGACTAGTTCCGTTTACGGTGTTTTAGAAGAAACACGTCTAACCAGTACACACCCAATTCAACATTCCGAAGCCAGGGATCACCCTCGGCAACGTTCAAGAAAAACCTTCAGACGGGGAGGCTACAACCTCGCGTAGCATGGGATCAATTTCTATACGCGCGCTCTAAGGGGATGCCCCCCCCTCTCGGTCCCAACCGGAAACACCCATGCCCCCTGACCGGATGACTGGCTTTAATCCTGGGCCAAGGCACCATCATCCCGGCCTCTCTGTTTGGTGTGTACACGGAAAGAGGTTACCAACTTACTAAACCGCATCCTGGCAAATGAAACATGTGGTAGCACGGAAGGGGGAAAGGACGATAACGTGACTCCGTCCACGTTAACGTCGGAATCCGTCGGATGACGCAAGGCTGGTTGGCTACAACAGTACCACCTTGCTGCCCTTCATGTCACCACATGATTAGGCCATCTCTCATCAGAGATCATCGCAACTTTGGAACATGCGGGTAGTTGCCTCACAAGCAACGAGGTATTCACCGACACTCATATGCCACGCACAAACTTTCACGCAAACATGTAAAACACCTGTCATATCAAATGTTCAAAACATGCTTGCCTAGCTCGGAGAAGTCGGAGTCTAGCTCGGCGAAGTTCGCGGCTCCGTCACCTCTTCCGGAACCTACGGCAATAACAAAAACGGGCACTAACGTGAAAACCAACGCGTGCACAGAAACTGCTCCAAAAATTTTACAAATAAATCCCATAAAAAACTAGACAAAATTTTAAGACTGTCAGAAAAAGAATCATTCAAAAATCCCGTTTTATTAAAAAGTTATAAAGGTTTCTATCCAGGGACTTATCTGTAATGAAACAGAAAAGTTCCAGGGTTTAAACTGAGAAAACAGAAAAGGCTTCGGAAAGAAATGCGCCAGCTAAAAAGGAAAGTGTATTCTGCCCGAAGGCGCCAACAGGAAACGGTTCGCGAGAGAATAAAACAGAGGCTGACATGGGGGGTCCACATGTCAGGTTTAAAAAGCTCGCCGGCGCCGAAGACTGCGGTGGACGCCGGCGTCGAACCACGGCGAGTCAGGAGGATCGGAGGGTACCAAGAGCTTCAACGTGTTCTTCTGCGTCGGTGGGTGGTGGACTCGACCAACGGGGAGCACCACGTCGACGGCGACACTTTCTTCGGCGGATGGCGGCTCGGGTGAGGGTGGAGAACTCCGGTGGAGGGCTGCAAACTTCGAATTGAAGCGCGGGTCAGAAGGTGGGATGCATAGTGAAGCTACTGGCAAGAGATGGGAGGCAGAGGTGCATGCACGGGAGCGAATCGAGCTGGATCCCGTGGCGGGTCGCGGTGGCCGGAGTCGAGGAAGGAGACCTCCTCGGGGCTCTTCCAGTGGCTAGGCGTGCTCTAGGTGAAGTGCAGGGGTGGTGTGGGTTCGAGTTGAAGCTCGGGGCCTCTATTTATAGGCGGATCGACGGGGTGGCCGTGAACGGAGAATCTCCGGCGAGCGATTACGGCGATGCAGTGGATTGGCAGGAGTTTTGAGTGGCCAGGCAGCATCAGTGGAAGTTACTGGTGCCATTCCCCCGCTAATCTCGGTTGGTCTTGGCGTAACGGCGTCGGTCCACGGTGGGGTGGCCGCACGGGCACGTCGGCGGCAGAGAGCGCGCTCCGCGCCCTGCGGTTCACGACGAGAGTGGCAGCGCGTTCTGGGGAGTGGAAGGCCACGCGGCGAGCTCCGGTGGCTTGGGCGGCGCTGGGTGGCGCCGTCAGCGCCGTGCCTCTCGCGGGCGGCCGCAAAGCCGCCGCTGGCGTCGGTCACGGGGCGGCGCACCTTCTGCTGCTCGTCGCTGACGTCCGCAAGGTGCCAGACGCTCGTGCGGTGCAGGAACAAGGGGGAGGGGACGGGGAGCAAGGCGACATCAAGGCACTGTCGAGATCGACAACAAGTTTTGAAGAAAACGACAGTGCACTGAAATGTTCTCTGAACTTTACTGAACCTGAGTTTGACAATGCACTGCAGGTGTTCGACAGAATGATTTGGCAATGAGAAAATTTTTTCTGGAGCTGGGACTTGGTGAGGTGACCACTCAATGCACCCAGAGGCTGCCTGATTTTACTTGGAATTTTTGGAGAAAGATTTGAATGAATTTCACCAAATTTGACAAATCTGGTCCAAACTTGCAGCAAGTGTAGTTTGAAAAATTTGAACTGAAGACCAGTGGATCTTCCTGGATCTTGGTTGAGGGTTTAAAGGAGTAGGGAGGGGAGTTGGTTTGGGGGCAAAAATCAAAACAGAAAGTGTAGCTCCTTTGTAAATCACCAATGGCTAGAATAGAAGACAGAAATTTGTTTGAATAAGATTTAAATGGAAATGATCATATGGGGAGGTTCAACTTGCTGGATTTGATGCAAATCATGGTCCAAAGGTGAGGGAAGGTTTAGGAGAGAGTATTTGCACTAAGGCCATGGCAAGAGAGAAATGTTGAAAGTGGCAAAGGATTATTCCAAAAGCCATAGTGCAAATTTCGAGGAGATTTTCAAAAGGCATTTTCCCAAGTGAAAAGTATTTTGTCTTGAGTCCAAATGAAAAGCAAGAACCTCCAAGACCAAAAACAGATCTTGGGTGAATCCAAATAAAACTCTTGCCATAAAAAAATATTTGAAAAGGGGGAGTTCTTCTGAAGAAAATTCTAAATCACCTCCCTCAAGTCAAATAAATTTTTTGAAAAATCCAAATAAAATTTGGGTGTCACAACACCTACCCCCTTAGGAAAAATCTCGTCCTCGAGATTTCTGCTGATCCTCAAATAGATATGGATACTCTGCCTGGAGGAAATCTTCCCTTTCCCATGTAGCTTCGTCCTTAGTGTGGTTGCTCCACTGAACCCTGAAAATTTTTGTCGTTTTCTGACGGGTCCTCCTTTCAGATTCCTCCAATATTATTACCGGCCTCTCTCTGTAGGTGAGATCTGGTTGTACATCAATGCCCTCATGAGGTACATGCTTCTCCGGGTTACTCACACATTTTCTCAATTGTGAGACGTGGAATACGTCATGGACGTTTGACAGCTCCTTGGGTAGGTCTAGTTGGTAGGCTACCGTGCCTCTTCGTGCCTTTACACAAAATGGTCCGATAAATCTTGGGGCTAGCTTCCCCTTAATTTTGAACCGCTGCAGACCCCTCATAGGAGATACTCGGAGGTATACGGAATCACCGGGTTCAAAGCTGACCTCACGATGCTTCTGATCATAGTAGCTCTTTTGTCGGCTCTGTGCTGTCTTGAGTCTGTCCCTGATCTGCTTAACTTTCTCCTCGGTCTCTTTAAGCATGTCTGGGCCGAAGATACGGCTGTCACCTGTTTCTGACCAATTCAGTGGGGTACGACACCTCCGTCCGTACAATGCCTCAAAGGGTGCCATTTGCAAGCTGGCTTGGTAACTGTTGTTGTAAGGAAATTCGGCATACGGCAAACTCTCTTCCCAACTGGATCCATAGGTGAGCACACAGGCTCTTAGCATATCCTCTAGGATCTGGTTTACACGTTCCGTTTGTCCATCAGTCTGAGGGTGGTACGCTGTACTGAAAGCTAGTTGCGTGCCCAGAGCTTGTTGTAGGTGATCCCAAAATTTGGAGACGAATTGTGTGCCTCGGTCTGATATTATAGTCTTTGGGACTCCATGCAAGCAAACAATCCGGGAGAGATAAAGTTTGGCCAGTCTTTGTGTGGAGTAGGTAGTCTTCACGGGAATGAAATGAGCAACCTTGGTTAGTCGGTCTGTGATGACCCATATGGCGTCATTTCCGCGTTGTGATCGGGGTAATCCGACAATGAAGTCCATTCCTATCTCATCCCATTTCCACTCCGGTATCCTGTTTGGCTGGAGTAGCCCTGCTGGCTTTTGATGCTCGGCCTTGATGCGTTGACACGAATCGCAACAAGCAATAAATGTGGCTATATCTCTTTTCATACCGTGCCACCAAAATCTTTCCTGTATGTCTTTATACATTTTGGTTCCTCCAGGATGGATCGAGTATTGAGCGGTGTGGCTTTCGGTTAAGATTTGTTGCTTGAGTTCCTCAATGTTAGGTACGCAAAGCCTGTCTCCGTACCATAATATTCCTTCACTGTCTGTGACGAACTCTGAAGCCTTACCAAGGTTCATTTTCCTCTTTATACCTTTGATGCTGGGATGTCCCTATTGGGCCTTCTTAATTTGTTCCACCAGGGTGGGTCGTATCTCCAGATTTGATACGGTGCCTTCAGAGACTAACATCATGTTGAGCCTAGCGAACTCTTGCTGAAGCTCAGGCCTCAAGTTTTGCGGACCGTCATTGTCTGGGCTGGGATTTCGACTAAGGGCATCTGCCACTACATTTTCTTTCCCTGGATGGTAGTGAATGCCGACATCATAGTCCTTGACCAATTCCAACCAGCGTCGTTGGCATAAATTTAGCTCTGGCTGTGTAAAAATATATTTGAGGCTCTTATGGTCCGTATATATTTCACAGCGATTTCCCAATAGAAAGTGCCTCCACTCCTTGAGTGCATGAATGACTGCGGCTAGCTCCAGGTCATGTGTTGGGTAATTTTCCTCATGTTTTCGTAGCTGCCTGGAGGCATACGCGACCACTCTGCCATCCTGCATTAGCACACACCCGAGACCTTTTTGGGATGCGTCACAATACACTTCAAAGCTCTTGTGTATGTCTGGCACAGTTAAGACCGGTGTGGTTGTCAGCTTCTTCTTAAGTTCTTGGAAGCTCTGCTCGCATGCTTCCGTCCAGACAAATTTCTTGTCCTTCTTGAGTAACTGTGTTATAGGTTTTGCCATAGTGGAGAATCCTTCAATAAATCTTCTGTAATATCCGGCCATTCCTAGGAAACTCCGCACATCTGAAACATTGGCGGGTGGCTTCCAGTCCAGTATGGCTTTGACTTTTTCTGGGTCTACGGCCACGCCTTCTTGGTTTAATATGTGGCCTAGGAAACCCACTTGCCTTAGCCAAAATTCGCACTTGCTAAATTTGGCGTACAACTGGTGTTTTCTTAATTCTCCCAAAACAATTTTGAGGTGCTCAGCATGCTCTTCTGGTGTCCTTGAGTAAACCAGAATATCGTCAATGAATACCACAACAAATTTGTCCATGAATTTCATAAACACTGTTCATGAGGTGGACGAAATACGCGGGGGCGATTGTTAGACCAAAAGGCATCACTATGAACTCATATAATCCGTATCTGGAACTGAATGCTGTCTTGGGGATATCTTCTGTCCGTACTTTCAATTGGTGATATCCCGATCTCAAATCAATCTTTGAGAATACCTTGGCTTGAGCGAGCTGGTCAAACAAATCATTTATCCGTGGCATCGGATATTTGTTTTTGATGGTGACCATATTGAGGGCTCGATAGTCTATACACAGTCTCAGTGTCCCATCCTTTTTCTTTGCGAACAACACAGGCGAACCCCATGGTGAGGAGCTGGCTCGAATAAATCCTTTGTCCAATAATTCCTTTATCTGCTTCTTCAACTCCACCAATTCTGAGGGTGCCATTCTATAAGGCTTCTTATAGATGGGAGCGATGCCAGGTGCTAGCTCAATGCTGAATTCTATCTCTCGGTCTGGTGGCATGCCTGGTAGTTCTTCAGGGAACACATCAGGAAATTCGCATACCACTGGAACTTTTCTCAGTTCTGCAATGTCCATTTTGTTCAGTTTTGGTTGCTGTGATCGTGGCCTTTCTTGAGTGGAAACCCTTATAGTCTTGCCGTGATGGTGAGTGAGAATCACGGTCCGATTGAAACAGTTAATGAATCCTTTATTGGTGGTCAACCAGTCCATCCCTAAAATGACATCCAGTCCTTTACTCTCCAACACGATGAGATTTGCTTGGAACTGTAGTCCTTCGAACTCAATGACCACTCCTTGGCAGTACCCCTGAGCGATTTGCTTACTTCCGGGGGACTTGATGATCATAGATTTTTCCAAGGGAAGTATCGGAAAACCATGTTGCAAAACAAAACTCTTCGAAACGAACGAATGGGTAGCTCCAGAATAAAACAAAACCGTGGCAGGTACTGTGTTGACAGGGAACGTACCGAGCACGATGTCTGGGGCATTCTGCGCTTCTTCCCTGGTCACATGGTTCAGGTGACCCTTCTTGTGGTTGTTGTTGGGATTTAAATTGTTGCGCTTGGGGGCTGGATTGTTTCCACCATTGTTTGGCTTGGGTGCCGAGTTCCTCGGCTTTGGGCATTGTTTAGCATAGTGCCCTTCTTGACCACAAGCATCGCAGGTGACCCCTGGACGGTATGTGTACTCCTTGTCCCTGGCATGAAACTGTCTGACGGACCTTGGATCAGTAGTCGTGGATCTCCTTGCTTCTGTCCTCGGAACCTCAGTCTTGCCTCGGTTGTTGCGAGCAAGAGTCGTCTTGTCCCTCTTTCGCTTACGGATATCTTCCAAACTACGGCGCTCATTTTCCAAGGTAATGGCCTTGTCAACCAGAGTTTTAAAATCCGGAAAGGTGTGTACAATCAGTTGGCATCTTAGTGCTGGTGCCAGGCCGTCCAGGAATTTTTCCATCTTCTTATTTTCTGTCATGTGCTCGTCGTAGGCATAACGGGATAGCTGGGTAAACTGACCATTGTATTCTGTCACTGACATGCCTCTCTGCTTCAGGTCATCAAACTCTCTCTTCTTGATTTTTATGATGCTCCTGGGGATGTGTGCCCCACGGAAGCCTTCCTTGAACTCTTCCCAGGTGATGTTGTGTTCACTGGGATGCATGTGTAGGAAGTTTTCCCACCATGCTGCAGCTGCTCCAGTAAGGTAGTGTGGTGCATAAAGCACCTTCTCATGATCCGAACACTGAGCAATAATTAGTTTCCTTTCAATGTCATGAAGCCAATCATCGGCTTCCAGTGGCCTATCGGTGTGAGCAAAAGTTGAGGGGCGAGTCTTCTGTAACTCAGATAACTTGGAATGTGGTTGATAGGGCTCACGGTGGTTTCCCATATTGGTGACATGATTCATCATCTCTTGGTACTGTTGCTGGCTTTGCTCGAAGAGACGGCATACTTGAGACAGGGCTGCTTCGCTGTCTTGTTGACTGGACTGTCCCTGAGTGAAGTTGTTGCTAGTCTGTGTCCCATAAACCTCTTCTGGCTGATTGGGCATGGAGTGAGTCCACGGGCGAGACATTTTTCCAGTCTGGGGGGTATCATTTGCAAAACCCATGAGAAAAACTGTGTAGCACAAGGAAAATCTTGCAAAGGCAACAATTTAAAAGACCTCAAGGTTTTTAAGAAAACATAAACGATTTTGCACGGAGAAGAACTGCTTAGCATATATCTTACACGCGAAAAGCAAACACACGATACAACACTCAGGATGCGCGTACACATTCCTGACATGTTATTTAGGCTAGCGTACTCCTCCGGAAAGCAGCAAACACACCAATGCAAACTAGCGTATAGATAAAACAACACATCATACAAGAAGACATAACGCGCGGCTACTCGGCGCTCTCAGTCGGAGATGGTGAAGATTTCCTTCCCCTTGCCGATGGCGAGACTCAGCGGTCCAGGAGAATCAACCTCCACCTCCTCTCTAGCTGGCTCCTGGCGCGTAACACTGCGCTGCGGTGATGGCGCGGGAGCGACGGGTGGTAGGGCGGGTGCGGCAGGCGGTGCAGCCCTGACTGGAGTAGGAGCGATGACTCGGTCGAACTCCTCAGTGGTAGGCAGACGGCGAGCAGTGGCCAAAACGGCCGGTGGATAAGATGCTGAGGATGAGACGAATGTCAGAGGCGGCGCCGTGTTGAGAAGCTCCTTCCTGCTGGCAGGACCGCCCCGGACTAAGTCCATGCGGGCAGCCACAAGATCGTCCACGAGGTTGTCGAAAGACTCCTCCAGAGCCTTGAGATACCCCACAACCATCTCGATGGCTTCACCTCGCTCTCCCCGATGGCAGGCGAATGTATAGTGACTAGTGTATGGCACATGGCATGGGAGGTAGCGGTAGCGATGAGTCTTCATCGTAGGAAGGATGTCCCGAAGACGAGCTATCGCCTCACAGGCAGCCATCTGCATGGCATGCCTCTCCGTAGGCATGGCCCTTCCCACAAAACGGAAGTGGCGAGCTGCAGAACGTCCTCCCTTGAATTGCACCACAGCTTCGTGCATAGACACGTCGTCGCTGAGCTTGTGCTGATAGAGTGTGAACTCCGGGCGAGCTGCTGGCCCGATCGCGAGCTTGGTGATGGAGACGAGGAGCTTGACAAACCCCTCGGGCACGTTCGTGAACACTCGATTCTCACAGCTGCTGCCAGCCATCTACAAAAGTAGGCAAAAATTCTGAGTAGTCATGTCATAAATTTATGATGACCAACAGAAAATAGCTACAATTGCAAAATGCTGAGAAAGCACAAAAGACGCTAATAACCGATTAGCGATCGCACCTAGTGGCTTCCTACAGTCAGCCTGGCTCTGGTACCAAGCTTGTCACGACCGGTTTTTCAATAAAATAATTATTGAGAGACCAATCCCTTTTACGGACCAGTAAGGAAGAATTCCTTCTCACTGGTAGACAATATCTTGGTCACAGAAAAAAAAATACCAGGAGTACTAAATATAATACAAGGTTGAGCGGAGACTGCCCAACAATTTATTACATGCACACCGATAAACAAGACGGCGAATAGGGTGGCATAACTACTAACTCACGATAAAAAAACGATGGTGGAAATATCACCGCGAAGCGAGTGATATGACTCCTGAAGACTACAGCTCATCGAGCGTCGGAGTGAGGCTCGAGGAGACTTATTGCGGGTGGCGGAAGCGTATATAATACAAGTGACCAATATCCGGGATCGCGCAGGACTGACTGGGACTCCTCTAGGCGTCGGACGCGCTATCAAACTCTTCATCCAAGAGATCGCCTTCGTCAACATCTGGCCAAATCAACAAGCCAGGTGAGTACTATGAAAGTACTCGCAAGACAGTTCGGACATAAGATATAACAAATGTGAACATGAAGCATAAGAACAAGTTAACCAGTGCGTTCAGACTTTGAGATAATAAATACTAGGTGCCAAACGAGGGCCTGAATGACTCCTCCAGAGGAAACTACAGAATAGTAATACTGGTGCCAAAGGAGGATCTGAATGACTCCTCGAGACGAAACTGCAGAATAGTAATACTGGTGCCAAACGAGGGTCTGAATGACTCCTCAAGAGGAAACTGCAAAAATAATAATACTGGTGCCAAATGAGGGTCTGAATGACTCCTCGAGAGGAAACTGCAGAATAGTAATACTGGTGCCAAACGAGGGTCTGAATGACTCCTCGAGAGGAAACTGCAAGAATAATAACGCCACAGTCGGGCGTCGGGGTGACACCACATAAAGGGCTTATAACAGAAATAAAGGCAGTGCGTGCCACAGTCGGACGTCTGAGCGACATCACATAAAGGGCTTATATTTAAAGTAAGAAACAAAAACACGCCACAGTCGGACGTCTGCGCGACGTCACATAAAGGGCTTATATTGTAGCTCAATAATTCAATAGTTCGGGAACATAAATTATCACAAGTACGCGACAAATATAAAGTTAGTCCATCCACAGGAATAATAATTAAACTGGATTTACCACTTGAGCTTGTTCACCGGGGACAAGTTTTCCACGTGGATAGATATGGATATACTGATTACACTACTTGATCATGGATACGATGACTTGGAAGAATTTGACTCTGCAGAGTTTGTACTTAACCACAGCCAACGAATCCAGTAGTCACGGGGACTAGTTCCATTTACGGTGTTTTAGAAGAAACACGTCTAACCAGTACACACCCAATTCAACATTCCGAAGCCAGGGATCATCCTCGGCAACGTTCAAGAAAAACCTTGAGACGGGGAGGCTACAACCTCGCGTAGCATGGGATCAAATTTCTATACGCGCGCTCTAAGGGGATGCCCCCCCCCTCTCGGTCCCAACTGGAAACACCCATGCCCCCTGACCGGATGACTGGCTTTAATCCTGGGCCAAGGCACCATCATCCCGGCCTCTCTGTTTGGTGTGTACACGGAAAGAGGTTACCAACTTACTAAACAGCATCCTGGCAAATGAAACATGT
This sequence comes from Triticum aestivum, assembly GCF_018294505.1. Lineage (NCBI taxonomy): Eukaryota > Viridiplantae > Streptophyta > Magnoliopsida > Poales > Poaceae > Triticum > Triticum aestivum. The sequence continues at coordinate 147,594,806 of NC_057814.1, forward strand.
GGTAGCACGGAAGGGGGAAAGGACGATAACGTGACTCCGTCCACGTTAAAGTCGGAATTCGTCGGATGACGCAAGGCTGGTATGCTACAATAGTACCACCTTGCTGCCCTTCATGTCACCACATGATTAGGCCATCTCTCATCAGAGATCATCGCAACTTTGGAACATGCGGGTAGTTGCCTCACAAGCAACGAGGTATTCACCGACACTCATATGCCACGCACAAACTTTCACGCAAACATGTAAAACACCTGTCATATCAAATGTTCAAAACATGCTTGCCTGGTTCGGAGAAGTCGGAGTCTAGCTCGGCGAAGTTCGCGGCTCCGTCACCTCTTCCGGAACCTACGGCAATAACGAAAACGGGCACTAACGTGAAACCCAATGCGTGCACAGAAACTTCTCCAAAAAATTTCCAAATAAATCCCATAAAAAACTAGACAAAATTTTAAGACTGTCAGAAAAAGAATTATTCAAAAATCCCTTTTGATTAAAAAGTTATAAAGGTTTCTGTCCAGGGACTTATCTGTAATGAAACAGAAAAGTTCCAGGGTTTAAACTGAGAAAACAGAAAACGCTTCGGAAAGAAATGCGCCAGCTAAAAAGGAAAGCGTATTCTGCCCGAAGGCGCCAACAGGAAACGGTTCGCGAGAGAATAAAACAGAGGCTGACGTGGGGGGTCCACATGTCAGGTTTAAAAAGCTCGTCGGCGCCCGAAGACTGCGGTGGACGCCGGCGTCGAACCACGGTGAGTCAGGAGGATCGGAGGGTACCAAGAGCTTCAACGTGTTCTTCCGCGTCGGTGGGTGGTGGACTCGACCAACGGGGAGCACCACGTCGACGGCGACACTTTCTCCGGCGGACGGCGGCTCTGGTGAGGGTGGAGAACTCCGGTGGAGGGCTGCAAACTTCGAATTGAAGCGCGGGTCAGAAGGTGTGATGCATAGTGAAGCTACTGGCAAGACATGGGAGGCAGAGGTGCACGCACGGGAGTGAATCGAGCTAGATCCCGTGGCGGGTCGCGGCGGCCGGAGTCGAGGAAGGAGACCTCCTCGGGGCTCTTCCAGTGGCTAGGCGTGCTCTAGGTGAAGTGCAGGGGTGGTGTGGGTTCGAGTTGAAGCTCGGGGCCTCTATTTATAGGCGGATCGACGGGGTGGCCGTGAACGGAGAATCTCCGGCGAGCGATTACGGCGATGCAGTGGATTGGCAGGAGTTTTGAGTGGCCAGGCAGCATCAGTGGAAGTTACTGGTGCCATTCCCCCGCTAATCTCGGTTGGTCTTCGCGTAACGGCGTCGGTCCATGGTGGGGTGGCCGCACGGGCACGTCGGCGGCAGAGAGCGCGCTCCGCGCCCTGCGGTTCACGACGAGAGTGGCAGCGCGTTCTGGGGAGTGGAAGGCCACGCGGCGAGCTCCGGTGGCTTGGGCGGCGCTGGGTGGCGCCGTCAGCGCCGTGCCTCTCGCTGGCGGCCGCAAAGCCGCCGCTGGCGTCGGTCACGGGGCGGCGCACCTTCTGCCGCTCGTCGCCGATGTCCGCAAGGTGCCAGACGCTCGTGCGGTGCAGGAACAAGGGGGAGGGGACGGGGAGCAAGGCGACATCGAGGCACTGTCGAGATCGACAACAAGTTCTGAAGAAAACGACAGTGCACTGAAATGTTCTCTGAACTTTACTGAACCTGAGTTTGACAATGCACTGCAGGTGTTCGACAGAATGATTTGGCAATGAGAAAAAAAATTCTGGAGCTGGGACTTGGTGAGGTGACCACTCAATGCACCCAGAGGCTGCCTGATTTTACTTGGAATTTTTGGAGAAAGATTTGAATGAATTTCACCAAATTTGACAAATCTGGTCCAAACTTGCAGTAAGTGTAGTTTGAAAAATTTGAATTGAAGACCAGTGGATCTTCCTGGATCTTGGTTGAGGGTTGAAAGGAGTAGGGAGGGGAGTTGGTTTGGGGGCAAAAATCAAAACAGAAAGTGTAGCTCCTTTGTAAATCACCAATGGCTAGAATAGAAGACAGAAATTTGTTTGAATAAGATTTAAATGGAAATGATCATATGGGGAGGTTCAACTTGCTGGATTTGATGCAAATCATGGTCCAAAGGTGAGGGAAGGTTTAGGAGAGAGTATTTGCACTAAGGCCATGGCAAGAGAGAAATGTTGAAAGTGGCAAAGGATTATTCCAAAAGCCATAGTGCAAATTTCAAGGAGATTTTCAAAAGGCATTTTCCCAAGTGAAAAGTATTTTGTCTTGAGTCCAAATGAAAAGCAAGAACCTCCAAGACCAAAAACAGATCTTGGGTGAATCCAAATAAAACTCTTGCCATAAAAAAATATTTGAAAAGGGGGAGTTCTTTTGAAGAAAAATCTAAATCACCTCCCTGAAGTCAAATAAATTTTTTGAAAAATCCAAATAAAATTTGGGTGTCACAATATACATCCGTATGTGCCAGTCCATTTGAAATCTCTAAAAAGAAAAATATTTGAGTAGTCACTCGTTGAAATCTCTATAAAGACAAATACTCCGGAGTATATTTAAGAACCGAGGGGGTAGAGCACAACCGCATGGGAGACTCAGCCCGGTCGTTGCGCCGCATTAATAGTGAATAATGAGCAGTCAAATCATAAGCCCCACTTTTCCCACTGTAAGTTGCTCTGAAGAAGCAACCATCAATACGCTCTTCTTTGAATCCGCTCATACTACTCCATCCGTCACTGTTTATACAGCGCGCTTCAGAAAAAAGAAAAAATCTATGGGACCAAGGCGACTAGCGATCGGCCTGAAAAATAGCATTGGTAGTTATAGCACGGCGTCTATTACTAGAGGGAATAATGCGTACACACATGCATGCAGTGCTTCCACCCCGGGTACAGACATGCATGCACTTACTCCACTCCGTAGTAGTACAGTACATGGAGAGAAAATTGTGGACTTGATTGCGGTTACCACGCCCTAATTAATTGAGCATTAAACCAAATGCGTCTAAAGTCTCTTTGGTGGTGGAACTGCATTGAGAGAAATGCATCATAATGAAGCGCGCCCTGTAAACTGTGACGAAGGGAGGAGTAGTATGAAGGTGCAAAACCAAGTACGCGTATGGCCAGTCGGTCAACGCACCTCCTCTTGGCATATCACTGACATGTGGGACATGAGTGTGAGCAAACCGATCTCAATTGACGGCAAAGAGCCAACCCGCCGTTCCTTGAGAGAGACGAGGAGCGAGGGCACACAGACAGGCTCGCACGGAGGCCAAGATATATTCGAGCATGGTAGGTTGATCGATATCATTCATTACATGTTGGGCTGCCGTTTTCCGCCCTTCTCCATAATAAACGTGTACTTTATCAGAGATAAAAAAAGAGTACAAACGCTCCACCATGCGGTTCTAGTAGTAGTACTACTCGTACTACTGCGCTTGGCTCTTCGCCTCTTCGTGAAGTCGAACAATGATGGTACTCCGCATGTTGGGTACTACAGTGTATGCCTCTGCCAATCTGACACCGAATGGACTGATGCATGTCCACCGAGGGTAGGTTGCATTAGTCAAAAGGCATAAACGAGCTTCACCTTGTCCTGCAAGCTTCTCCTTGTTCTGCGAGTTGACGGGACACACCAAAATGTAGTGCTAGTCCATACTCCCTCCTTTCTGGTTAATATGGCTTAATCTTTTTTGCGGGTAAATGAGAGAGCTTTATTCATATATAAGCATTCTTAGGACGATCAGCCAAGACACTGGTCACTAGGAAGCGAGGTACCCCGCAAAAAAAGAAGTAGGAAGCGAGGTGTTTCATCAAGCCAGCTCTCGGCCACATTCAAAGTGCAGCAAGCACGGTTCGCACGAAGATGCGCCGCAAGGTTTGCTGACCTGTTTACATGCTGAATAACAAAAAAGAGGAAATATTACCGAGCGCTACTATTTGTAACAGGATATGAGCCAGAATTAAGCAAGAATTGTGGCGAGTGTTCCACGCAATCAACTTCCATTATCACATGCGAGAACCCTCGAAGAGAACCAAATGTGTTGAAGATTGCTTTATCACATTTTAAAATTATAATAAGAGTGCAGACGCTCCTCCATCCGGTTCCTAGTACTAGTATAGTACGTACCTTTATAGACTATAGTAGTAGTACTAGTAAACTTTGCGCTTGGCTGTTCGCCTATTCGGGAAGTCGAACAATAATAACGCTAATAGTATAGTGTGTGCTTCTGGCAATATGACACCGAATTAACTGTTGCACGTCCACCGCCTGAGCGAGGGAGAGCTTGCATTAGTCAAAAGTTTCTCCTTGTCCTACGAGCCACCGCGCGCAAGCTTCTCCCATCCTGCAACCTTCTCCTCGTTCGGCAAGTTGACGGGACATAGCAAAGTAATGCTAGTCCATACTGCCTCCTCTCTGGTTAATATGGCTTAATTTCAAATGAGATAAATACACTGTCTGTCACTGTATATTTGTAAAAATACGGTCAGTGGACTTCATAATACGCTCATTGCGCTCAATATATATTTTCCGGTGTTTATACAGTCACTAGCTCACCCTGACTGAGTATGTGTGTGCATGCACGTGTAGGTTGAGCACTTGAGCGTGACCGTGTGTGTTCCGTCGTGTGCTCGGACATGCATGCATTAGGGCGTCGTGCGTGTTTTTGCGTCCATGTGTACGTGTGACTGTTGCATACACGTAGGGGGAGTACGTGTAGGGGCCACTAAGGAGCAGTCAAATCACACAGTAAGTTAGTCGGAAGAAGCAACCATCATTTCACTCTTGAATGACACGTACGCAATATAAAATGGTTTATATGGAGAGAAAAAGAAAACCACTATATATACACTAGCAGGAACCTAAGCTACAAGCCTGCTTGCTTAGGTTGCTCTCTTCACAAGCATAGAACGACGGGCCTGATCCCGCAGTTAGGGGAAGGGAACAATGTTCTGCGTAGACGCGGTCGACATCGGCGAGGGAGAAAACCCACAGTCGGTGCATCCCAATCAGGGGTCACCGCGGCATCGGCCGATGCCGCGTCCCAACCGCCCTTCTAGCTACAGCCCGACGTCCCAGGTAGTCCATCTTCCTTTTGGAGCCGACTTGCTCCACTACCGTAGCTCCATCTCCATGTCGATCTTTCTCTACTTCTACCGGCTTCTACTTGTGATGAGTTTATGTCTCATGAACTAGCGCCAGTACTATTATTCTAATCACACTTCTTCAATATCTTTGCCATCAGGGATGCTAAGGTGGATTTTAGTGGAACTGCACAAAAACATCGTATGATCCGAGGGTGCCAGCCGTCTTTCCTTCGACAGGTTCTACCTGGCCAGGAAATTAAATCATGTTTAGGGTTTAGGGTTTAAGTCGTAGTGACCCCATCAATAGTTTTTCTTTCGTACACGCTCTCAGAACTTTTTTCTTTAGTTGTGAAGTAAATATTGGCTATGATCTATGAATCATTGAGATGCATCAACATACGTGTTAGGTTTCCTTTGTATTTGATGGAATGTTGTAACGGGGCAACCTTGGAATAGGAATGAAAATGGAGTGGAAAGTTTCCGTTTTTCCGGAGAAAAATGGAAACGGAGAGAAACCAACGTTTCGTTTCGTTGGATCGCGCCATCGAGCAAAACCAACGTTTAAATCACGTCTGTCGTGTTCGTGTCTCACCCTCCTCCACGGCTCGACCCCACACAGTCGGTCGGCATGCCACTCACCGCAAACTGAGTATATGATAACTTTCCCGCCTGCTTGTCGATGGATCGCGCCATGGAGTACTAGCACTACTGGAAGAGATTGACGAGTTGGGGGAGGACAGCTAGCTGTAGCACAGACTCCCAAGAACTTTTTACATGCATGTTGTAGCCGGCTATTGCGACCTTTGAACGCGGAGCAGCCGCGTGCACCCGGAAGCGGCGCGGGCGACGCTCTCTCGGCCGGCGCGTCGCTTCAATGCCAGTGCCAGTGAGAGGTCGCGTCCGCTCTAGCTGGGCATGAATGCGACACTGACCGTTTCGGGCGGGAAGCACGCGCGGGTGATGAAGAGGGTTCGGGTTGGTCAGGACCGGCCGTGGCAGCGGTCCCGCAAACAAGAGATGTTGTACGTTAATATTGCTGCGTATATAATTAACAACGTAAATAATGTGCCAGTTGGACAAACATGATTGGAGATGGAGATGGAAATGGAATTTTACGTAAACACGGATATGCATGTCTATGTCTATGTGTATGCGCGCGACGACTCTCGCGACCTAGAAGCGGGGGCGTGTTTTTGATCGAGTTTTCTTTCTTGGTTCGTTAGAAAAATTGTCCGCCAGTTTTCGTTTCTTTTTTCTGGGAACGCGCGTATTCTATTTAAAACCACTGCTATGGAGAGATTTTTTACTCCATTATAGCCTCTTGTTTGATAGAGTTTCTCACGTCTCGCTCTCTCACCCTCTCCATATCAAAACAAGATGACAGTGTCCACTCTATCTCTCTCCTCACCGGTGGTCACGGATCCGGCCGAATCCCGTCCGCTGCGGCAGGTGAGGAGGTGCAGCGTTGCCGTTGTCGCCGTCGGCGACGGAGGAAGCCGATGCGCACCGTCCTCTTGGAGCCGGCGCTGGCGTGGACGAAGATCCTCCGCGCCCTTGTTCGCTGCCGTCGTGTGGGCAGATCCCGCCCGCCCGCCTAAACGACATCTCGCCCACCTGAGGTATAACTTCTTGTACTGGTCCATCTCCCCAGCAGTGCGCGGGCTTCCACTGCTGCGTCTTTTCCAGCTCCGCGTCGTCCCCTTCCTAGGCCTCGCCGTCGTCCAGCGCCCTGGTGCTCTCGGCGCGGCGTGGTCAACGACCGACTTCCATCGGAAGAGTACTGTACGTGGAGAGGCTGACATCTGGGTCCACGGCGGCCGCAAGGAAGTGCCTCCTTATTACGCGCAAAATAATTATTCCTCCACCTGACAGCGGGGACCCACCGGACAGGCCACCAGTATTTTGCGAAAAAATCGTTTCCCCCTGACTGCTGGGACCCACCGGACGGGCCACCGTATTTCGCGAAAAAAATGTTCCCCCCGCTGTCAGCTCGGACCCACCGGAAGTGCCTCCTTATTACGCACAAAAAAATGAATACTCCCCGGCTAGCTGGGACCCACCTTGGTGGGAGGCTGACTTGTGGGCCTACTAAGTTGACGGGGATGAAGGGCTTTGTCAACTTAGTCAATATGAATGATTCTAGCTCCAGTGACTGTACAATGTCCATCCAATGGCCGTAGTGCTTCTTCAACCTCTGGTCTTCTTGCTCCAGCCACCCAAAGTAGCGCTGGTCGTGCCGCATGCTCATGCCTCCCGTGGCCGGCTGTGCTGCCGCAGAGGCCTCACCGCCCCCTACTATTCCCACCGCTGGCCAGGCCCTGCGGCAACGGCAGCCTCACACCACAGCCGAACCAGTGAACCCTCGTACTCCTCTCCGCGCGGGCTTCCACTGCCGCGTCTTTCCCGGCTCCGCGTCGTCCTCTTCCTAGGCCTCGCCGTCGTCCACCGCCGTGGTGCTCTCCGCGCGGCGTGGTCAACGTGGTCAAGGAACGACTTCCATCGGAAGAGTACTGTACGTGGAGTGGCTGACAGCTGGGTCCACGGCCACAACCCAGTTTTTTTGTGATTTGCCAAGTAACTCGCTTTGTCAGGCCTGTTGGGCTGCAAATCTTTCAAGACGAGGAGAGCTTTCATTCGGCTGGCCGAGAAAATGGCCCATCAGTAATGAGAAATGGGCCGTACATTTTTAAAACACATCAAACCGGCAATTAGTTTCAAATATCTTTTTTTTCATTTCAAGATTTTAAATTACATTAATTTTTATGCGTTGAGAATTTGTTAGATTTTATATTGATATACATTTATTTTTAAAATCAGTTTGAATGTGAGTCAAAATTTCAGGATTAAAAATAGTTCGGACCGCACCGAAATATGCAAAATTTCGTATAATTTTTTAACCGTGGCCACAATATGGGCTGTAATGCTAACAAAAAGAATATGGGCTCCAAAAAAAACCTTAAGAATTAGCAAATGGGCTGTAAATTTTTAGAAATAATGGCAGATGGGTTGTATGCTGTTTTCCACAGATTTGAGGCTTTCCTAAAAAAAGGTTGACGCACAAGCACTGACTGTTGGATGTCTATCCAACGGCCGTCGTGCTTCTTCAATCTCTGCTCTTCCTGCTCCAGCCGCTCAAACAAGCGCCGGCGGGACTGCCTGCTCGCTCCTCCCCACGGCCGGCTGTGCTGCCGCGCAGGCCTCACCGCCCCACCGTAATCACATCGCTGGCTTAGCCATCCCTCTACTCACCCACACCTGCTGTTATTCTCCGGCGACGGCAGACGAACCAGTAATCCCTCGTACGGTCGTACTCCCCTCCGTGTGGGAAACAACTGCTGAGTCTTCCCTGCCTCCGTGTCGTCCCCTTCCTAGGCCTCGCCGTCGTCCACCGCCGTGGTGCTCTCGGCGCGGCGTGGTCAATGTGGTCAACGACCGACTTCCATCGGAAGAGTACTGTGCGTGGAGACGCTGATAGCTGGGTCCACAGCCGCAGCAAGGAAGTGCCTCCTTATTACGCGCAAAATAATTATTCCTCCACCTGGCAGCAGGGACCCACCGGACGGGCCTCCGTATTTCACGAAAAAACGTTTCCCCCCTGACTGCTGGGACCCACCAGCTACACCTTCGCACGCAAGGAAGTGCGTCCGGGCAAAAAAACAAAACGATTCGCCCCCTGACTGCTGGGACCCACTAGCTACATCTTCGCACGCAAGGAAGTGCTTGACAGTCGGGACCCACCTGGTCGAAGCATACGTAGCATTGTCATTCTGGTCGCGAACGTGTGGGTACATATATACTGGTGGATGTAGAGGCGCGCACGTGTCGTAGTAGAGGCGCGCACGTAGCATGTACACGTACGTACAGCGGCCAGGGTGCAAGAAAGAAAATACGGCCACGCATGTGTACATACGTGCGGGGTCTCGAACGCCTACTCGCGCATACGTACGGCGAGGGCTCGTTGACATGGCTGGGTCGGAACGGAGAAACAACGTTGTCGTCGTGTTCATGGGGAGGCAACGGAATGCTTCATGTTCATGGGGAGGCAACGGAATGCATCGTGTTCATCGGGAGGCAACGGAACGCGTGGGAGCCAATAGGCTGGGTCGGAACGGAATGCGTGGTCGTGTTCATCGGGAGGGCTTGGACGGCACAGGCGATGGAAACGAGGCCTGGCGTACCGCAGAAAGGAGGAACGGGTTTGTGTTCGACCGGCCATGTTCAAAACGGGATCCTGTTCATCGGGAGGGGTCTGGCGTACCGCAAAACGGAGGAAACGAACCTCCTACGGTCGAAATGGGGGTCCTGTTGATCGGGAGGGGTGTGGCGTACCGCAAAACGGAGGAAACAGACCTCCTACGGTCGAAACGGGGGTCCTGTTAATCGGGAGGGGTGTGGCATACCGTAAAACGGGCGAAACGGACCTCCTACGG